>NC_040042.1:3443403-3461653 GCF_003713205.1 Coffea eugenioides
AAATAAAATAAAATAAAACAAACAAAATTCAAAACTAACTCACAAAACACAATTCACTAAAAATAGCAATTAACAAAATTCCACCCAAAGGATCAACTGCTCAGGCACGGTCCAATTAAATGATCATTGATGCAAAAATATTTCACCCATTCATCACTAGGTTGGTTATAGTTATCAATAAGCTCTGACAACCAGTTCTTCCTTACCTTTTCGATAGTCAAGGTACGACCATTGACTGCTTCCCTAACCAGATAACAACCCTAGGTACGACCTTAGGAATTTAATTACCCAATTGCATTAAAGTTAGAAGAACCCAACCCTAACCAATAAACACGCTAAGAGGGTTTATTTAAGCTAGATCTTGTGTTTCCCCATCATAAAATCAATTATGGTGGTTGCCACGAGATGTTAACTAAATGAACAATTACGGATTCTATTTAATTAACGTGGCAGTAGACTATTAAATTAAATCAAATACCCGGCCGTTAATATTCAATTAATAAAATACACATGAACAATTAATTTAGGAAACGCACGAATAGCAATAAATTGGGAAAAATAATGAAGATTCGATTAGATCTCACAGATATTATGGACCGCGCCTTCGCGTCAACCTTTGGGTAGAAAAGGAAATTAGCCGCTCCTCATCGTGTCAATCCTGCGTGGTTTAATTGAGTTCATTCAATTATTTGCTGAAGAATTGGGGTCGCAATCGCAAAGCAGAAAACCAACGCGAATTGTCTCAAACAAGAGTAACAACCCAGGAGTCAAAGCCGTACAAGACAAAAGCTAAAGGAACGAAATACGCCTGACCGAAAAGCAAAAGAAAACTCAAAGCTAATCTAATTGCGGCTGACGGAGAACAAAAGAAAAGAAGAGCGTCTGACAGACACAAAGAAAAAAATAAGACTACCCCTAAAAATTTTCCTCCTGTTCCTTTTATAGCCGCCGCCCAAAAGAAAAGTAAAAAGAGACGTCTGGAACAAAAGCCTGGAGCAAAGAGTTGTGATCCCATGCTTCAGGTTCACGTGGACTGGGGTCCGGCTTTCGGTAACGTCCACCTTCTAAGACGTGGCCACGTTCTGAGACGAAAGGTCTTCTGTAAATTTGCCTCAAGAGATCATTTTTAATGCCGACCACCTATAATTCATACGAATATGAGATATAAGTTAAACCTCAGTACTTCGCACAGTAAATAGCCAAAATTAGGACAAAATAACACTACAAAATGTGCCAAATAATTGCTCTATCAGTCCCTGAGGAGACGACCCTACTTGTCACTATCTACTAGTTAGTAAATTTAGTCAAATAATTAATTCTGAAATATCGGATTAAGCAAACTCTTCAGGAACAGGGTGAATCAAGTAACCCATTGCACACCTAGAGTCCCTGCTCCGGTACTTAGAATTGATTATTGACTGTTTTTAGTGGTAGTTAGGTTTTATTATTATTATTGCACAAGTTCGGCACCTGTTAACTGTACTTGGAATTCATCCAGACAAGGGATTTTCTTGTAGACCTAGCACTCTCAAATTGCTTAGATTGCCAACAGTTTTTAGAATTCTTCCCTTCATTTTATAGCCACCTGCATAAATGTCTTCTATAGAAGAAGAAAGGTTTCCTATAGAAACTGGAAGAATACCAGTTAACGGGTTATTAGCCACTGAAATTTTTCTCAAGTATCTGCATTCTGTTAACGTTGTGAAGAAGCTTAACTCCACAGATGAAGATTCACAGGTTAAATTGTTATCAAACAGCACTAAGCATTCAAGAAATTGTAGATTCACTAAGACGGTATAAATTGGACGAGTGAGTCTGTTTCGAGCAAACTCTACATGAGTGAGTTTAGAGGAGTTTTAGATTGAGTCAGTTACAACAGTCCACTGAGGTTATTAGAGCTGAGGTAAAGTTCTTCTAAATTAGGCAGACCTAAACCCATATTGGATGGAAGATTAACTGAAAGACTGTTGGCAACAAGTGAAAGCACTCTTAAAGTTGAGATGATGAAGATCCTGGTTGGTATGGAACCTTTTAAACTGTTAAATCTTAGGTTCAATGCCTCCAATGTTTGCAGGTTTCCAACCTCATAGGTAATTACACCTACGGAATTAAAACAGATAGAACTCCTGAAATGGAATGTTTCGCAATCCTGAAGAAACACATCATTTGCAAACGGAAGCATGTTTATTTGATGAAGAAAGTTTCAGTGGTCTCGTGATTGCTATTCTCAAGTGCCATACCTGTTAAATTGTTTACACCAAGGTATAGTTCTTTAAGTGCAATCAAATTTCCAATAGCTCTAATTGGTATAGAGCCTTCAATCTGGTTATTCTCTAGACTAAATAGCATTAGCTTCAAAATACCACCAAGCCTTTGCGTAATTATACCTGCCAAATTCAAGATAAAGCAAGGATATATATGTTGGAACAGAATAATCAACTATTTGTAACAATAAATAGTGTTTTAAGAACCAGGCCGGACCGGCCGGTTCGATCAATTGAGCCGCAAACCGGCCATAACACCGGTCCGGTTCTATGCTACAGTATAAAGTGTCCAAGAACCGATCAAAACCGTCAAACCCGGTAAACCGGGTTGAACCGCTAATTTTCGGGTTTTTAGTTTCCCTCAATATTTTTTTTAAGTTTTGCAAAATGTGACTAGCAAGAATTGAACTCAAGACCTTTGCTACACAAGACTAACATAGTAACCATTGCACCATCACATACACTTAGTTTTTCATTATACCACATTTATATAAAATAAATCTCCATCTTTCTTTCCTCAGTTTTCCCTACAAAATCTCATGCTCTCATAACTTTTTCTTTATAATTTTCAACTCTTTTTCTCTCTCCTCTTTTCTTTTGTCACTCCTTTTTAATCAAACCTCTTTAATTTTAATTTATTCATGTTTTTTTCCATCTTTTAATTTTGTTTTTGTCTATTAAAATTTAAAAAATAATTGTTTTTTCTTTAATTTTAAAAACTAATTATTAAATGCCACAACCACTCATTTTCATCTTTTTTTTTTTTTGCTTCTTATCAAGTTTGCATCTTTTTTTTCAATTCTCCTAACTTCCTCCAAATCCCAAACTCCAAACTTTTTTTTAAGATGCAATCTCTAAATCTCAAAAACGTGAATTAAAATTTAAACTCATAATGTCTAATTCCCATAGACGTGAATTTTGTATAATTTTAAAATATTGTGTATTTTTTGGTTGGATTTAAGATTATTTTTTTGGTAGATATAATTGAGATTGAGTTGAAATTTATTTGTTTCAACTTATAATTAAAAAATTTATTTTTGAAAATCCAAGTTTTTTGAAAATATTAAACTTTTCATTAGATAAAGTTTTAGATTAGTTCATTGCATGTCTTATTTTGTGCATATATATATTTATATAAATTATTTTTAAAAAATTCATTGAACCAGAGTTGAACCGGTCCGACCGATTGAATCTTGATCCGAACACTTCACCGGTTCAATTAACGGTCCGGGTTTTAAAACATTGACAATAAAAGATGCTGGACTGTAAGACTGGCTTTGTTAATTTTTTTACTTGACAAGAGAAGGAGTAAATAGAAATACATAGGAGTTCAAATTGTTACCATCTCCGTTAGCAAAGCAAAACTTATTAATATTTCTCTTGAAGTAGTTAGTAAATTGTCACACCTGTTAAGTTGTTGTGCCCGAGATAGAGCCGCTGAAGCCGAGTCAAATTCCAGATTTCTCTTGGGATAGATCATATAATCTGAGGTTATAATCCATGGCTAATAGTTTCAGGTTATAAAGATTACCAATCTCTTCAGGGATTGTACCTGCCAAATAAAACTGTATTCTTGAGTTAATGCACGAAATTGGAATATGCAATTAAGAAGCCAATTATGAGTCAGAGTCTTCTGTAAGAAGAATTCATCAGGATTTAGTACTAAACAATTTTGTGACTTCTAACAATTTCAGTTTATTCTTCATAACTTCACAGTTATTTTGCTACGAAGTACATAGAGTGCTTATTCTCCATAATAACTTTAGACTATCCATTTACTCTATCGTATGGCAAAGATATAGTTGGCCAGCTCATCATACCCATCTCTTTAGTGTAAGACACAGCTCCTGGGGCATAGTCAGATTTCCAATTTCTCTCGGTATGGAACCTGTAAGCAGGTTACTAACTTTAACATAAAAGGAGTCATATAATAACAAGCCAAATTGGGTTTACATATTGTCTCTGACCAAAATTTAAAAGCCATTACACCTTCTTGATCGTTTGCTAAATCAAATATAGAAAAGATCAAGAAACAAAAAGAAAAAAGAGTAAATGTATACACTACATTAACAACCTCACACATTATACACAAACTAGAGAAAGGGGAGCCACGGCGACTGCTGCTGCTAGGAATGATTATGTTTCTTCTTCTTCTCCTCCCACAAGCTGCGGCGTCTCCATTTCCTATCATCTGTATAGTAACCAATGAGAATTTCAGGAATGTGAGCAATTTTTCTGTAATCTTCGCTTTCTTCCTTCTGATCCTCTAACAGCTTCTCTCTCAGTTGAGAACTCATCTCATACAAAGATAGCCGTTGAAGATGGCTCAAGTAATGAATACCCAAAGGTAACTCCTCTAGTAATGGAAGTTGTTGCAGAAATAGTGTTTGTAGACGAGGCAATGCACCCTCCTCCACTCTCATCCATCTCAGCCCTTCCATTCTCTTTAAGTGCAACCGCTTCAGCTTTAGGAACCCTCCAGCCGTGAAACACAACCCTTCTCCCAGGTAAGATCCACAGAAATTAATTATACTCAAATTGGGCAAATGTTGGAGGGATTCAAGCGGATCCTCCTCGCCCCTTAACCCACTCCAATTCAAATCTAGTCTTACCAAGCCGTGAAGATGAGCTACCCATTGTGGCATCTTTTCCAAGCGGCCATACAAAATCAGCATATGAAGAGATTGAAGAAACGAAGAAGAACAAGAAGAAGAAGAAGAAAGAGAAGGATGATGATGATTTAGATCGATTAACACATGATCATCACCTTTTCCAATTGAAGCAATGCTTAACCTCTGAAGACTGGTGAGGTTGGCAAGGGAGCAGCAGAGTTCCTTTCCATCTTCTCTTCTCAACTTTGTAATATATAGCTCTCTTAATTGGGTCAGCTTTCCTATTTCCTTTATTATTCTAGATCCACTACTTACATCTATGCAGTCTAATAATTCTAGGGCAAGAAGCCCTCCCATATTCGAGGGAGCTTTAAATCCGTGATATCCATAATCATCATCTAAAGAATCAACTTGTTGATATACTCTGACAACCCGAAGCTTTTGCAACTTTAGAATTTCTATGGGTAATTCCCTAACTCCAGTGTCTCCCAAATTCAGATACTCCAAATGTTGAAGCTTCCCGATGGCTTTTGGGACTCTCTCCACTCTTGTACCCCAAAGGCTCAGATAGTTGAGATGAAACATCTTGAAAATCTCATTTGGTATTTCCTCCTGTGTCTCTTGACCAACCAAATCCAAAACCTTTAACAACTTGCTACTCCTTAAAACATCAGATAACAACGGTTTGGATAGTAGTGGGTTCATGGATCCAACTGTAATGAATGACCGAAGGTGGTCAAAGCAATAACTTCGTCTTTGTTGGTGGTGCTGTGTGTTGTTACTGCTACTACTATGGACTACTAGACGGCGTACCTTGTCGGACGGCCACATCGTTGGTTGTCCAGTAGTAACTGTGACCATGTTTTGTTCCATTGACTTGAGAAGAATAACTTCTCTCAATAGGTCATGGATTCGACAAGTGTAGGGTGATCCTTCGTAAAACACCTTAGTCAATTGAATTAGGCTTCTATTGACAAGTTCACTAAGATAACACCTAGCTACATCTTCGATACTCCTTCCTTCTCTCCATTCTACAAACCTTTCAGCAATCCACAAATTAATTAATCTCCGGCATCCTATTTCATAATCCTCTGGATAAATGCTTAAATACAACAAGCATGTCTTTAGACGCCAAGGCAAATCACTATAACTGAGAGAAAGTATCTTTTTAACTCTGTCCAACTTACCAGTGCCTTCTAATTCGCCCCCAAGACTGCGTCGAACCATCTCCCATTCCTCTATTCTGTTTACATCTTTCAAAGCCAAAAGCCCACTGATTGCGAGAATTGCAAGGGGCAAGCCCTCACATTTACCCAATATAACTTTGGCAACGTCCATCAAATGGCCAGGGCAACTATTTCCCTTAAAGATCTTGTTGCAAAACAGGGTCCACGAATCTTCAAAGGACAGTGGCTCCATTCTGTGGATATAACCTAGAGATTCTGTACAAGAGGCAGAGGCAACATCAGCTTTTCGAGTTGTTAGCATGACACAGTTGCCGTGGCTACTCTCTGTCAGTACAAATTTGATGGTATTCCAAAATTCCACATCCCATACATCATCGAAAACAATTGCATACCTTCCAGCTTGTTGAAGAAAACCTTTGACAAATTTTTTCAGCTCAGTGGTAGCCATGGACTCGATCGATTGTGGGACTGGTTTCTTCCCTTCCACGTGTAACTGCCGAATCAAGTCTTTCAGGAGATCCTGAAAGTCACATGTTTGAGAGACAGTTACCCATGCACGAACTGGGAAATGCCTTCTGACTTCAGGATCCTCATGGACTCTTTTCACTAGGGTAGTTTTGCCAAGTCCTCCCATACCAACCACTGAAACAACTTTTAGTTGGTAATCATCCCCTTCGAGGAGCTGAGAAATTAGATGCTTCTTGGGCTGGTCAATGCCAACTAATTTAGCTTCTTCCACAAGCAGTGCATCATCTCTGCTATGGCGCCAGGTTGTGTTGTTCACAACAGAAAGTGAGTTGGACGCTTGGGCAGGGATACCATATTCGGATTGGTATCTTTGATGACCTTCAGAAATACTTTTGATTCTGGACTTGATGCTTTGTATTTCGCTAGCAACTCGACGACGAGCTCTCAAATTCTTGATGGAGCTGAAAATTCTCCGAACAGAGCCGTAGAATCCTGTTGCGCGATGCCGAGCAAAGCGAGCTACAAATTCATCAAGAATGTCTTCAGTGTCATAAGCAGCCTCTCGCACTTGCTTGATCCATTCTTGGAGCCTGGGTTGAGCATCTTCTTCTTTTGCTTCTGCCTCTCTCAGGAAAGCTCTCATGTGCCCCAACTCATCCATGATGAACTGAACCTCTTGCCGAAGCCCTCCCAATAGTCGTCCCTCCTCGCGCAGAAAAGTTGACAGTTGACGCAGCACGAAAAGAGAGAACTGTTTCTGCCATTTTCAGTCTTTCTTTCTAACTTAAGAATGTCGGGGAAAGCGGGATCTAGTTTATAGGACAGTCCACTTGTAGTATCTTGAAAGGAAGAAGGAAGAGGAGGTTATAGATTCATAAGCTGCTGAAAAAGTCACAAAGAAAAAGAAAGAATTAACCAATTAGAAGAAACTAAAGCAAGAAACATGATTGTGCAAGACGAAGCTGCCTTACCTGCCACAATACAAAATCATGGAAGGTATTAAGAAGACACTGCAATTAGAGTTGCTGATTTCATTGACGAAGAAATAAAACTGCTACAAAGTCTTTTCATCCTTCTGCTGACATATATAACCTTCCTTCCAATACGGTGCACGCGGTTGAGTCAACAAGAATTCCTGCTGAAAAAAATTAGTATTTGTAATAAAAATTAGTATTTGTTGAAAAAAATTAGTATTTGTAATACAAACGGATGGAATATCAAAGAAACCTTAGGAACAAGCCACTCCAATGCGGTGTCTGACCAAAATGTGAACTATATTGATTTAAGAGTTCTATGAAAAAAAAAAAAAAAAAAAAGAAATTGCAGAAAATTTCTTTGCAACGAAGGATTACAAATTTGTTGGAATAGCTGTACCACTCAATCATGACGTGGCTCATTTCTATGCCCTTCACTATGCCAATTAATTTAATGTCTCATTTATATCATTTTTGCGGCTATCTTTTTTAACTCGATCAAATATCAATTAATATCGTAAAGACACATTCAAACTAAAGATTTGCGCATAAAAAAAAAAAGAATTATTGGTGTCCCACTTCCTAAATGTGATGAATACTTGGATTCCTTAAAATTGTCATCAGAATCTTATTAATTAATATTGGATACATAAAAGAATGCTGTAAACAAAAAAAAAAATCAACGATTAAGATAATCTGTTGAAATATCCAAATTGATCATGCAACCTTCCTTCCTTACTCTATGGAACTAATTTCTGTGTGTTCCACGTTGCAATTATTTATTTTGGTGATATCTCAAAACAATCAATTAAATAGAGGGAATCCAATCAGTATCACTTGAATTTTTTAGCCTCATTACTTGTGTATCAACCATTATTTGATAATCTAATATATCTTTTGATTGGGAATTGAAAAATAAAATGTCTTGTAAGTCTAAAAACTGGCATAATATGTCTAATAAATTTTTATACGACCTAAACTATATTAGTTTGGAAAATAACTTTATTTTTCAATTCTTGTAAATGATTTCAGAGGAATAATTTTTGTAAACTTTAATCCTAATTACATAACGACTTTTGTATCTCTGTATCCACATTAAAACATACACAAAAACTATGTATATACATTTTTTATGTTCAAATATATTATCTAGACATAGACTAATTCAAATATTGGAGTAGAGATGTTTTACTTTATAGAATAAAATTTAATTCTTAATGTTGAAAAAATAAAAAAAATAAAATTTCCAACATCCAAGATGTTTGGCATACTTTTGTATTGCTATTCAAAAGAAATGAGTTTCTTACCTTCATTTAATTTCAATTTTTTGTCATTTTTTGATTTATTTCAACTTGCTACACTTCGCGCCTGTCATTTTCATGTAGATAGCCCTGAGCCGTTTTCTTTTTCTTAAGAGTCACAAAATATGTTCATATGGCAACTTGTTTTTTAACTAAATTTGTTTCTAATTCATGTTTAGCTACTAGGTTTATCGTGCTAAATTGTTTTTTTTCCTATCCTTCATTAATTTTTTAAACCCATTCCTAAAATTTTGTTAGGAATTCATTTCAATAAATTGGTCTGAAAGACGAAGCAGCCTTACCTGCTACAATACAAAATCATGGAAGCTATTAAGAAGACTGTGCAATTGGTGGGGCGATCAGTCTTCGGGACCTTCTTTCAACTGTGGGTCCTTTGGTGGGATAAAGATAAAGGTGCATCTTTCAACTGAGGGCTCTTTACAAAGGGAAGGAATAAAAGTTAAAACGCGGTTATTGATTTCATTGACGAAGAAATAAAACTACAACAGAGTCTTCTCCTCCTTCTATGGAACTAATTTCTGCTTTTTTTTTTTTATCTTTGGTTGCCCAACTGTGCCTCTTGGACCAATTAGCATTTGTAATAAAAACGGATGGAATATCAAAGAAACCTTAGGAACAAACCACACCAATATGGTGTCGAAGCATCGTGCAAAAGCAATGATGTCGGATTATTTAACAAAGGAAGGAATAAAGCAATGGTGTCTGATCAAGTTTTCCAGTTCAAAGCAACTCAAGACCCCACCTCAAAGCAAAAATGACAGTTCTGAATCAAATGGAAGCCAGCTATGAGTTTTCCAGGAACAAGAGTGGAACAGAAAAAGCAACTCAAGACCTAAGTTCAATTCGGGTTTATGAATTCTTTTGTGAAACCTAGCCGAGACTAGCTGAAACTAGTTAAGAATACAAAATTATTCCTTTGAAAAGATGGTTGAAAAAGATAAAAATAAATAATTAGCAAATATATTTATAATACAAATAAAATAATATTTACAAATAATGGCTATCCAAACACTGTTACTTTTATATTACAATTGATGATGCCTATATATTATGTCCTACTCTAAAAGGGTAGCAAAACCCAATTAAGTTGCATAAGAACTAGATGAAAATATTCATTTAGACAAAAAGGATGTACTAGCACATTTTTTAGATTTTATCCACTTGCACGCTCCAAAGTTTGGACCCATGACCTGCAGTCGAGAGAGAGACCTTCGATCTCTTCTTTGTAGTCAACTTACTTGCATTACTTTTCTACCCAGTTCATGGATGGTTTGTTGAAATTCAAGCATTAGCTTTATTACATCATATATTGTGAGAGTTATTGTGATACGGTTTTTGTGTTTTCACAAAAGATACACTTGGAATGACCTAAGAGATGCTTCTTTGATTCACCGAGATACATAGCTATCCCCAGTTTATGCACGAGAAATAAATAAGGGAAAACAAAGTTGACCAATGATGGAGCCAACGCAGTTGAGGGAGGCCATGACCCTTTAAGTTTTGAAAATTTGTAATTCACATTATATAAATATATATGTAAAACATAGTTGGTTTCCCCTAATTTTTTACAATTTTAGCTTATACTATGAGAGTTTATATATGTGTGAATTAGGTACCTTTGAATTAATTTTTCTTCAAAAAATGCTATTTATTTTTTATCGTGCTAATTATTTATCGTGCTATCTTTTTAAATTGAAAAATAGTAATATTTATATTGCATATATATATTTGCACTGGTGACATATTGGAGTATCTTCTCATAATGTGCAAGTTGGGTGGTTTGCAATGTTATAAGATATTTAATCGAAAGTTATTTCTTATCTTAATTTTCATTATGACTATGCTACATATTTATGAAATAGACAACCTTTATAATTAAAGTTAATATTTGATATTTTTAGATGTCATATATTTAAATAGATGAAAATTATTTTAGAAATAACATATTAAGATAATTTTGTTGGGAAAAATTTTGGTCTCCCAAAGGAAAAAAATCCTGACTCCATCACTAAAGTTGATATATTGAAGTTGATCAAATCAGATGATACTAATTAACCAGACTTGGCTCTGTAGATTTACAACAATTCGGTACCATACCCATTAAACTGTTCCAGGCAAGATACAGCCCTTCCAGCTTCTTCAAGGTTCCATATTCCCTTGGTATCTGTCCGCTAAATTCATTTGTTGACAATGACAATCGTTGAATTACTGATCAAGCAGTTAAATTTGATGGCAACTGGCGATTTAACTTAGGGATAATTTCAGAAACCGCCCTTGAGGTTTTTGACAATTTCACTCAGCTCCCCCAATTTTAGAAAATTACACTAACCTCCCTTGCTTCTACTATTTAAATAACATTATAGATCCATTAGACTAGAATTATACTTAAGTATCCTAAAATACCCTTATGCAATATCATAACATCAAAAGGAAGTGAAAAAAAGGTTTAGTGATCAATTTAGCCAAAAAAAAGTAACAAACACTTTTATCCAAATTTGCTATGCTTTCACAATAATTGTAAATCCAAAACCTCATCAACCGTTCAAGAAAACTCCAATTTAATTCCCAAATTCTATTAATTTTGGTATCACTAAAATCCCAAATTTTACCAAAATCGCACTCTAAATTAATCCCCAAATTCTATCAATTTTGGCATCATCAAAATCCAAAACACTGCCCAAATCACTTTGGAAATACACCATAACCACCACCACCACCAACTAAAATACCGTCAAAAGTTTCATGCCCCAAGTTAATACTATAGTTTGTCTATTGGCTAATCTCACACCTCAAATTATGAACCCAATACCTATCACATATCACCTTCCTCAAATAGAAGACCTGGCCAGCCACTATTGATGTTTATGCCAAAAGTAATCCCATATTCCAATGGCGCTAGGAACAAAGAAACTAATCTTTATGACAAACCACCACCAATACTTGTAAATAAAACAACAATGAAACTAAATGAAGATATTAGATTCTAGTGCGTAACAGACATAATAGTATAACCCAGAGTCATCCCTTTTTCTCTTCCAACCATAGCTAATTAATTTCATCTTTTTTCCTCTCTATCACAACCATCTTCATCATCTCCATCTAATTTGACCATGAAATTTTCATTTGCTCCCTCAATTTGTAATTTTGGAAATTTTGATTCTTTAACATATGCAAATTATAATACAAGAAGAAATAAACAAGAGGGCTGATAGTTAAGTACCATAGAAAGAGAGAAATAAACAAGAAATAAACACTTCGGGTAGGTTTGCATGGTGGTGTAGTTGATGGGTGGAAAAGATAGTGGGGTTATAGGTTGGAAAGACAGAATCATAAGAGGTAAAAAAAAATGGAGGGAAAGAGAAAAGAAACAACTTTTAATTAAAGTAGGGTTGGGGATGATGACAAGTTATTGCAGGTTTTTATATTTTGTTTTATTTTTGATTTAGTTTTTGTATCCCACATGTGGTAAATTATCTATTAAATAGAGGGTATTGTAGTCATTTTATTGAACCGAGGGAGGTTAGTGTAATTTTTCAAAATTGGGGGGAGCTAAGTAAAATTATCAAAAACCTCAAGGGAGGTTTTTGAAATTATCCCTTTTTTTGTTTTCAAAAATAAGTTGCATTTTTTTGACCTAAATTTTACCAAATTTTGTTCTGTTGATTTTATCAAATTTGGGGAATGCCAGCATATATATTATGTCTCTGGATTTTATTAGGGGAATTGATACATTGAGTGGGAAAAAGAACATTGATGTGTAACATTGATGTGTAGGCCACTATATTTGATTCAACAATATATAGGCCTGTTTGTCACTTGAGTTTTTTACCAAGTTTATTTGCTACAAGTTTTTTAAAAACTTTAGCTACAGTAATCTCAAAAAACTTTTCAAAGTTTTTAAATCATACACTTCAAAATATTCAAAAATTTACATACTTCAAAAATTTTTTTAAAAACTTCTACAGTAAAGTTTTAGACAAACATCCAAAAAACTCACTTGTCAAACAGGGCCATAATTTCTACAAAATGTGTCACAAACTCAATACTATGCTTTTGCAATTTGCACTTTGGGGGTGTAAAAGGTGAGAATTGAGTCTTAATTCAAATAATACTCATCCACCTGAGAAATAAAAGTACAATGCTAAATCAAGGGTTAAAGTTCAATGCTAATTTAAGTGTACAATTATCATTTAATGTTATATTAAAAACACCCTCTAAAGTTAGTATATAAACTACTCAAATTATCTCTTTTACTCAACCATGATTTTAAATATAATAATTTCCTAAATAAAAAAGCATAGTAATAATAGATTTCTAAAAAAAAATACAATAACCTATTGTAAAAAAAATTAATTATATATATATATATTTTTTGAAATAAGCATACATGTAGAATGTGCCAAAAGCATTGGTGGTTATAAGCATCTATGGAGAGCTAAATTATGCTTACAAAAGGTAGGATCAAAGAAAGACTGTGGGAAAGTAACGCCGAAGTATTCTCTCCATGAGAAGAACTGGCAAAAATTTTGTGATTTCACAACTTGATATAACTTTGGAAGTGCATGGACATAGGCATCTGTGCATGTTACAAAAAATAACCTTTTCTTTTCTAGAAGCAAAGGTTATTATTGTCGGCATCATGCTACTATTATTTGAACTTTTTTTATGCATCGCGATTAGTACCTCAGTTGTAGAACCCACTCTACTCTGAGAAGCAGTCCATAAAAGAATGCCCAATATTCCTAACTCGCTGAGTTTTGTTACAAGAATTTGGTCACCATTCCCTTTTGATCACTATCCTAAAGTTGTGACTGCCTGCATCTCAACGTTTGGCGGTAATCCATAGCTCAAGGTCAAATGCAACATTTGGCCAGTATAGATTTAACCAATTCAGTTGCCCAAATGGTCTATTATATGAATATGAATCCTGCACAAAAATAAGAAGCAGTCGTAAAGGATACAGTTCAAAAATTTTTATCTGCTTTTGGATGGTTAATTAAGTCATTTGAGTTTTGATAGGCCAGTTGGTTTAGCAGAGTGTACAAGTGGATGATGCTGCGGTATTTGTGAAATGACTTTATGGGCCTTTTTTTAGTTGCTCGTCGTTGACATTTTTATCCTTAAATAAATGACAGCTTTAACTTTTAGGCTGATACAGTCCAGTGAATGTTTTATAATGATTGTTTTCTAGCTGTTATTCGATATTTTACTAATCTTGTACTTAGTCAATGAATTGGTACTAATCTCACACTTATCTTACTAACTACGGTTAATTAGTCAAACTCCTCCTCTCTTCTCCGTCAGAATTTTGTTGGTTTTCAATTCTTTTTAACTATAAAGTTTTTGGTTTCGGTTTCACTTTCGAAGTACATCAAAAATAACAAATAATCATCCTATTAATCTCATCTTTTTTATGTTCATTTTCTTCTTCAATCCAACAGAAATCTGGAAAAACATATGAAGCAAGCAGCTGCCCAACCACTAAATTACTGTTCACAATAAAAAG
Source organism: Coffea eugenioides (assembly GCF_003713205.1). Taxonomy (NCBI): domain Eukaryota; kingdom Viridiplantae; phylum Streptophyta; class Magnoliopsida; order Gentianales; family Rubiaceae; genus Coffea; species Coffea eugenioides. The sequence continues at coordinate 3,457,737 of NC_040042.1, forward strand.
ATAAAAAATGCCAAAATCTGTAGAGAAACACTGAAACCAGCGCAAAAGAATAAACTTGGAATAGGGCCAACAAACATGAAACAGAGATGACCTCACAATGAGTTCCATCACACTCAAATTACAAAGAAAATACACTTCTTGATCGTTAGCTAAATCAAATATAGAAAAAAAAAAGGATAAAAGAGTAATTGTATACATTAACAATCTCAAACAGTATGCACGATACAAACAATAAATAAGAAGGCAAGACACAGAAGATGATGAACAAAAATAAAATAAAAACAAAAGAAGAGGAACCAGTGCTGTCCACAAACTAGAGAAAGGGAAGCCACGGCGGCTGCTGCTGCTAGGAATGATTATGTTCTCTTCTTCTTCTTCTCCCCCCATAGCTGGTGCTCTCTCCATTTCCTATCATCTGCATAGTAACCAATGAGAATTTCAGGAATGTGTGCGATTCTTCTGTAATCTTCACTTTCTTCCTTCTGATTCTCTAACAGCTTCTCTCTCAATTGAGAACTCGTCTCAAACAAAACCAGCTGTTGAAGATGGCTCAAGTGCTGAATACCCAATGGTAATTCCTCCAGTAATGGAAGTTGTTCCAGAATTAGTTTTCGGAGACGAGGCAATGCACCCTCCTCCACTCTCATCCATCTCAACCCTTCCATTCTCTTTAGGAGCAAATCCTTTAGCATTAGGAACCCTCCAGCCTTGAAACACAGCCCTTCTTCCTGGTAAGATCCACAGAAATTAATACAAACCAAATTGGGCAAATGTTGGAGGGATTCAAGCGGATCCTCCACGCCCTTTAACCCGCTCCAATTCAAATCTATTCTTACCAAACCGTGAAGATGAGCTACCCATTGTGGCATCTTTTCTAATCGGCCACGCAAAATCAGCATACGAAGAGATTGAAGAAACGAAGAAGAAGAAAGAGATGGATGATGATGATTTAGATCGATTATCTCATGATCATCACCTTTTCCAATTGATTCAATGCTTAATCTATGAAGACTGGTGAGATTGGCAAGGGAGGAGCAGAGCTCCTTTCCATCTTCTCTTCTCAACTTTGTAATACCTAATACTCTTAATTGGGTCAGCTTTCCTATCTCCTTAACTATTGTGGATCCACTACTTGCATCTATGTAGTTTAATACTTCTAAGGCAAGAAGCCCTCCCATATTCGAGGGAGCTTTAAATCCATGATATCCATAATCATCATCTGAAGGATCAACTGGTTCAAATACTCTGAGAAATCGAAGCTTTTGCAGCTTTAGGATTTCCATGGGCAGTTCCCTAACTCCAGTTTTACCCAAATTCAGATACTCCAAATGTTGAAGCTTTCCAATGGCTTTCGGGATTCTTTCCACTCTCGTACCATATAGGTTCAGATACTTGAGATGAAACAAGTTGAAAATCTCATTTGGTATTTCCTCTTGACGTCTCAAATCCAAGACCTTTAACAACTTACTATTCCGTGAAATTTCAGATATCAACATTTTGAATAGTAGCGGGTCTGTGGATCCAATAGTAATGAACGACCGAAGGTGGTCAATGCAATAATTTTGTCTTTGTTGCTGGTGCTGGGTATTGTTACTGCTACTACTATGGACTACTAAACGGCGTACCTTCTCGGACGGCCACATCGTTGGTTGTCCAGTAGTAACTGTGACCATGTTTTGTTCCCTTGACTTGGAAACGATAACTTCTCTCAATAGGTCATGGATTCGACAATATTCGGGCATTCCTTCATAAAACACACCAGTCACTTGAATCAGGCTTCTACTGACGAGTTCACTGAGATAATCCCAGGCTACATCTTCAATACTCATTCCTTCTCTCCATTCTACAAACCTCTCAGCAATCCAAAAATTAATTAGTCTATGGCATCCTATTTTGTAATTCTCCGGGTAGATACTTGTGTACGACAGACATGTCTTTAGATGCCAAGGTAAATCACTATAACTAAGAGAGAGTATCTTTTTAACTCTGTCCAGCTTACCAGTGCCTTCTAATTCACCCCCAAGACTGCGTCGAACCATCTCCCATTCCTCTGTTCTGTTTAAATCTTTCAAAGCCAAAAGCCCACTGATTGCAAGAATCGCAAGGGGCAAGCCCTCACATTTACCCAATATAACTTTGGCAACATCCATCAAATGGCCAGGGCAACTATTTCCCTTAAAGATCTTGTTACAAAACAGGGTCCACGAATCTTCAAAGGACAGTGGCTCCAATCTGTGGATATAACCTAGAGATTCTGTACAAGAGGCAGAGGCTACATCAGCTTTCCGAGTTGTTAGCATGACACGGTTGCCGCCGTCGCTACTCTCGGGTAGTGCAAATTTGATGGTATTCCAAAATTCCACGTCCCATACATCATCAAAAACAATTGCATACCTTCCAGCTTGTTGAAGAAAATCTTTGATAAATTTTTTCAGCTCAGTGGCAGTCATAGACTCGATCGATTGTGGGACTGGTTTCTGTCCTTCCTCGTGTAACTGCCGAATCAAGTCTTTCAGGAGGCTCTGAAAGTCACATGTTTGAGAGACAGTTACCCAAGCCCGAACAGGGAAATGCCTTCTGACTTCTGGATCCTCATGGACTCTTTTCACCAGGGTAGTTTTGCCAAGTCCTCCCATACCAACCACTGAAACAACTTTCAGTTGGTAATCATCCCCTCGGAGGAGCTGAGAAATAAGACGTTTCTTGGGCTGGTCAATGCCAACCAATTTAGCTTCTTCCACAAGCAGCGCATCATCTCTGCTATAGCGCCAGGTTGTGTTGTTCAGAGCAGAAAGGGAGTTGGACGCCTGGGCAGAGATACCATATTCGGATCGGTATCTTTGATGAGCTTCAGAAATACTTTTGATTCTGGACTTGATGCTTTGTATTTCGCTGGCAACTCGATGACGAGCTCTCAAATTCTTGATGGAGCTGAAAATTCTCCGAACAGAGCCATAGAATCCTGTTGCGGGATGCCGAGCAAAGCGAGCTACAAATTCATCAAGAATGTCCTCAGTGTCATAAGCAGCATCTCGCACTTGCTTGATCCATTGTTGGAGCGTGGGTTGAGCATCTTCTTCTCTTGCTTCTGCCTCTCGCAGGAAAGCTCTCATTTGCTCCAACTCATCCATGATGAATTGGACCTCTTGCCGAAGCCCTCCCAATAGTCGTCCCTCCTCGTGCAGAAAAGTTGAGAGTTGACGCAGCACAAAAGAGAGAACAGTTTCTGCCATTTTCTGTCTTTCTTTTTAACCTAAGAATGTCGGGGAAGGCAGCTTCTGGTTTATAGGACAGTCCAGTTGTAGTATCTTGAAAGGAAGAAGGAAGAGGAGGTTATAGATTCATAAGCTGATGAACTTCGATGCTATATGGTGCAGTATTTATCAAAAAGAAAAAAAAAAAGAATTAACCAATTAGAAGAAACTAAAGAAAGAAACATGATTGTGAAGAACGAAGCTGCCTTACCTGCCACAATCTAAAATCATGGAAACTATTAAGAAGACTGTGTTTGCACATGTCTTCGGGACCTTCTTTCAACTGTGGGTCCTTTGGTGGGATAAAGATAAAGGAGCATCTATCAATTGTGGGTTCTTTACTTCTTTTAGTTCTTTATACGAGGGGGAAGGAATAAAGTTAAAACGCGTTGGACTGGACATTATTGATTTCTTTTAACGAAGAAAAACTACTGCAAAATGTTTTGCCCCTTCTGCTGACTAATTTCTGCTGGCATTTTCCTTCCTTCCACTATGCAATTATTTATTTTGGTGATATTCGTGCCAAACATATTCCTCTAAAGTATGGTATCTCAAAACAATCAATTTTTTAGTCTCATTACTTGTGTATCAACTATTATTTGATAATCTAATATATCTTTTGATTGGAAATTGAAAAATAAAATGTCTTGTAAGTCGGCCCCT